>NC_030389.2:29077982-29120670 GCF_001625215.2 Daucus carota subsp. sativus | reverse complement strand
GTTATTAATATTTCTTAAGTTAGTCTTAGGGTTTAATCAAAGAGTAATAAATTTAATTGTGACGCGCCTCTATTGATGATAGTAAATTTTTTTGTGGCAATTTAACAAATAAGTTTATTACTCGCAAAAAAAATAAAAAATAAAATTATTAGATATGAATTATAAGTACTTGAGATTTGGGGTTGATACATCTTACATTGTAGTTTTTCCTTTTAAACCAGATTTGATAGACTATATATACTTGAAGTATACTTAAAGTCAAACACCCGGCATAGAATCAAAATCCCTTATAATTATAAAAATTATAAATTTAATGCATGAATTCAGCATATATAAGTTCTTCTATCAATCAGGGGAAAAATTTATATGTTATGAAAGAATAGGCAAAGTATTGTCCCTAGCGTAAATTCCATGAGTACAGCTGTTTTATCAATAACGCAGAAATCTCTAGACCTTATTATCTTGTTTAAACTTATACAAATAATAAAAATCACAATTACAACTCATATATGCTCAACCGCATTATATCAGATAGTGCAACACGCTATAATATTATCTCTTTCATGTTTAGTTCAGAGCAATAACATTTTCAACAGGGATGAGTAATTTCAAATGCCTTGGGTGGATCCGCATCTCCAGCTCCAGGGAGGCCATGGAGGAGCTCCTCTTATGCGTTCAATTCTGATGGGTCTTTACCACCACGGTGTGCCAATGATGCCATCAGCAATCATTCTGGAAGGGAAACAATCTTTCTGAAATACCTAATGGTTTGAATGTCATAAGTTTGGGTGGGTGCAATTTGCACAGCAATTCCGGGCGTTTCGGTAACTGTGCTTACTGGCCACGGTTCTCATTTCTGATGTTGGATGTTTGCGGTCCCCCAGGTCATCCGTGCCGCCATGTGTTTCTACAAGCTTCGCAGATAATTTCGTTATCTGGACTTATGAGTTGTTTGAATGCTGCTTTCGGAGACATTATTCGTTCTTTCCAATGTGCCCAAATTGCAGATGCTGCAGGTAATGTTTATGGGAGGAACGGATTAACTCACAGATGAAAGCAGCAAGTACTGTTAAGCTTGTTCTTGCCGTTCTACAGAAGTCCTGATGTTTAATTCTATTTATCTCTAGTGTTGTTCTGCCGCGCCCTGCAAGAGATCGGCTAGCCATGTAATCGATAAACTTATCGGTTTCACATAACTCATTGTCAAATATTTTCATTCGTTATGTTTTTCCTGACATACACTTTTCCTTATAGCATGACTTTTATTGTTGCAAAGTATTAGTTAATTATTTCATTTCGTATACACACCGGAAAATAATTTGGAACTTACTGAATAAGTTACATAATATAGATCCAATGAATAACCAATAAGAGATAAGGAAGGCCCTGTGTGGACGTTTGAGGTTTGGGGCAAAACAGTGAGGTTTGAGGTGGTTTAGAGGTTTTGACCACAGAATCCGTCTAATTTTCGGTTCGGTAGTTAGCGGATTGAAATAGAGGTTTTGGGTCCAAAAAGCTAATTTTGAAAAAAGCTACTTTGCGAGCTTTTTGGATTAGAGTTTTGGTTTGTGTCAGAACAAGCTACAATCAGCTATTTACCACTCAATCAGGCTATTTACCAACAGTTTTACAAGAAACAGCTAATCCAATCCGCTAGTCAAAACATCTAATTCAAATTAGCTAGTCAAAACATCTTAATTCAAGCCGCTACCAGCTAACCGCTAATCCCCAACAGGGCCTAGATATATCGGTGTGGCTTTTCATGAAAATTGACTGGCCGATTATAAAAAAGTTGTGCAAATTACAATACCAACAAACTTTAACCTCATTAGTTTGTGATTGCTTATATAACACACACGTATATTTTTTTTGTCCCTGCTATGAATTAGAGGAGAGGAGGGGAAATTAGGGATAGAGCAATGATGAAGACATGGGAAATTAGCACCATGAAAATGGTTACGTCAGTGCAACCAGTTATGGATGTTAAACGCACAGTCTTTTATATAAAAATTAAGTCGTAGGAATGTACTCGCCTGGCAATATGCCTTTGCACAGGTAACACAGCTGGCTCTGACCTTCCCAGAAAAATTCAATTCTCTCATTTGGACATATATAGATGTTAAGTAAGTCCAGTTCTTTTCTCGAGAAGGTATTGACAGAAATAGCATATGTTCTTGCACAAGCTGGAGTGTATAGTATTATCGTTTATGTAATGCACCATTTGAGTGGACAATAGTGAAATTCTTTAGGTATGTATTCTTCACGTTCTTCACACTGATATACTCCAATCTTTTGGAATGATAACTGTCGTGGTGACTCCCAATGCCGACAGTGTTGCAATCATTGCTGCTGCATTTTTTGCAAATTATAGAATATTATTTCAGAATTTTTATCATCCCTCAGCCAGTAAGTTCTTTGATAGTACTCTTGAGCATGTATATACACTCTAGAGAAGCATGAAAATGTATGTAATGCTTAAGCAAGCCATTTTTCTATATAATTTGTGACTGCAGAAATTGTCAGTGTACGTGGTGGAGCTGATAGTCATGGTTATGTCTTTTCTTTTAATGTTTTACATTTATTTTTTGCTTCAGCCAGGTACCTTGTTAAATACAAAAAGTCATCAAAAGTCGTCACTCTTTATGATCGGTAATAGTTGCCATATTTAATATGCATGAATTGTATTATGTAATAGATTGTATATGCACATATATATCACAATCATATTTCCAACAAATGTTGGATTAAATATGCTTTAGTTAAGGCATATGTGTTCAAAATCTGATATCATTATTTCTCCAGTCATATCAACTAAGCACTCACCTTTACCAACAAATATTGTATCACTTTTTATTTTTTTCATCAAATTTTAAATTGTCCTCGTATTTACAAAGATTGTGTGCTCGTATACATCGCTCCAGGTGTATTATCTTTTCTTCGACGTGAAGTTTAAGTATATTATTCTATTATTAGATTCCAAAGTTTGTCCTTGTAATATTGAGATATACCAAAAATCACTATCGAAGAAATACATTGTGTGAAATACCAAATATCACTATAGGAGAAATGTCAGAAGTTGTCGTTTTTTTATGATTTGTATTAATTTCCATATTAATATGCATGATTGTATTATATAGTAGATTGTATGTGCACATATAAGAATCATTTGGTGACAATGATGCATGTCAAATTTCCAACAAATGTTTGATTAAATTTGCTTTAGTTGAGGAATTTGTGTTCAAAATCTGCCATCGTTATTTCTGCCGTCATTATCTACTCGGCGCTCACCTTCATCAACAAATATAGTATCACTCTTTATGTATTCATCAAGTTTTAAACTTTGCTCATATTTACAAAATCATTTGAGGTGTATTGTTCTATTCTTAATCGTGAAGATTGCAGATGTATTGTTTTATTTAAATTGGAAAGTTTGTTTATGTAATACTAGCCTTTAACCCCGTGCAAAGCACGGGCGGGTATATGATTCGTAATTTATTAATATAATTTCATTCTTAACACCATTTTATTAGTATTTTAGTATTAATGAATTGGATTTTAGTTAAATTATATTAACCAACTCGTTATATCTTCTAATGGAAATTTAGCTTTCATAATTTATTATCTATCTATAAATATTTTTCTATATTATATGTGACAGTTTATTATTCAATTTAAATCAAATTTTCATATTTCATATATCTTCATATGTTACGTAATGGCTCGTGTTTGTAATATAATAGAATACGTAAGTGTTAAATTTCGAGTAGAATACGTTGTAATTAAAAAGTAGCGTCTTTAATTATTTATATGTATTTTAGACAAAAGATATTCAAAATTGTATATTTAGGATTAGTTATACATTTATCTATAAGTAATTTTTAATATTAATATATGTTATTAACAGTAATTTCACCTTTTTTTTAACTAATTATAAATTATATTTAAAAAGATATTAATATACATAAGGAGTGTTTTTAGTATATGAAACTGTTAATATAGATATCTACTTGTAGACTTTTAGTTTTACCAAACCAAAATTTTGTACGACTACAAATTATACCTATGTTGGCTTTTTATAATATAGTAAGATGGATCATGTTTTCATGTATTATTCGATTATTTTTAAAGTTACATGAAATGTTTCGAATGATTTTCTACAAGAAAATATGTGCATAGAACTCGGAGATAAATCATGGAGCAACTTTAAAAGCAAAGATAAATCAAGAGCGATGTGATTTATATTAAAGAAGTAAATAAACACAACGCAACCAAGGAAAGAAACAAATAATCATTGATGGATAAAAATATATATAGCATTGGGAATTTTTTGGATGTGAATATGAGCCCATACACGAACCCAGAACATTTTTAATTAAGATTACATGTATTAAATCATTAATATAGATTACATGTATTAAAAATCATTAATATTGATGAGAGGTTTTATATGTGCGTGTGTATTTTATATTGTTAAGTAAAATATATCTTAAAAATATGTAATATGATCTTTTCATTCAATTCGTGGGGAGCGCGTATTTTTTCCTTGGTATAGAATATAAGTAAATAACCTATAACAAGTCAATAATTGTTGCAAAGCGGACACACTTAAAGAATAAATCTATAGCTATTATATATCAAAATTTTGTATTAAAATATGTTTGCATGGAGTAGACTCTAGACATCACCTATTCATGTGCTATTTATGTGTTGTAGTACTTTGGCATCATTTGTAGTATTAGAATTTACGCTAGAAGTCTTTTATCAGATTTTGTGATAGCACTTCTTATCAAAATGTATACATGAAGGATCAACCTTGACAATATTCAAAGAGGGTTTAAGTTTACGATAAGCATAATATAATCTTTGCAACGTATAAATAGAATGCCAAACACGGCCACAGTGAAAACAAAGGTTATGTGGCTTAAACTTCTCTACATTCCTCATTTAGGAGCAACAGAGTTTATCTCTTTATTCTTCCCCCAATAAATGCCAAGATTGTTAGTATAATTACCACAATTATGACATTAGCAATTGGAATTGACATATAGTTATCACTCCTTTTTATGCCTACTTTATCATTCATGTCCTTCCTAGGAACCTTAACTTGTTTCACATTTTTAACCTCTTTGAACTTATGCTTAAGTTGTTTCTAATACATTATTTCAATATTAACATATTTGACTTTTTCCAAATTCTTTTTTCCAGAGTTTAAATTTGTTTTAACTTTTAAGGTAGAACCTTCCTCAATTACTGGTTTAGGCTCTTCAAATTTTGGGACAAACCTCACACGATTAATCTTAGGCTTTGAAGCTTTTTTGTGAATTAATTTTGGTTTCGTAGTCTCAACTTTTTTTTTTCTTGGTTGGTTTATAAATTATCTGAGTAACCTAGTCCTTCTTTCCAACAGCCACTCCCTAAGATATTCAGAGTTGATTTTCGAGAATTAGTCGGGTTTAAGTTCATATAATAATCACAATACAAACTATGATACCTTTTGCATGTATAAATAGAATGCCAAACACTGTCACAGTGAAAACAAAGGTTATGTGGCTTAAACTACTCTACACTCGTGATTTAGGAGCAACAAAGTTTATATCTTTATTCATCCCACAATAAATAGCAAGATTGTTAGTATTACCACATTTATGACATTTCTTCCTAGGACCAATTGGTATTGGCATATAGTCATTTCTTTTCTTAAGATCTAGAATTTCAAATTTTATTCTCTTATTCTCTAAAGTCTGATCTCTAAAGCTAACATCCATGTTTTCAAGCAAAATTCTTAACTCAACAAGGATGGAGTAGGTACCTTCATCTCATAAGTTTCTGAGCTATTTTCAACATTTACCATCAAGGCATAGTTCACCTCCTTATCAGAATCTAAAGTGTCAGCCAGATCCATCTTCTTTGTGATGAAATCTTGACATTCCTTTATTGCACTCAAGTGCAAAGTGTCCCTTTTTAACACCGTTGTAACATTTAATCTTGGACTTGTCCACTTTCCCAGATCTGCTTACTCTTCCCTCAGCGTTTCTCAAATTCTTTTTTTCAGAGTTGGAATCACTCTCAGGAAACTTTTAACCCTTCTTGAAGTTCTTTATAAGTCATCTTCTTGAAACTCTTCACCATCAAGGCAGCAAGTTGCATCACCTCACTTTCATTGTTTTCATCATCAGAATCTGTGAGATTATCAGAGTTTGAGCCATCATCAGAGTTTGATGACTCATTATCAGATTTTGTAATTAAAACTAGCCTTTCCCTTCGAGTGCCTCTTATTTAGAGAACCTTTTTCTAGTAACTTTTTCCACAATCTTCAAGGCCAATTGACTTGGACTGGCCTCCACGCCTATTGATTCTATGTTCCCCTCCGTGTCGTCGACTGCAGTTTTCTCGGGCGCTCTCTCTTTCCGCCACCTCTTACACTCCTCTCTTTCTCATCACACTGTATCTTATTTTAATTATGCTTGTGATTTCTCAGTATCTCCGCCTTGAATGTCCTTCTTTTCCTCAAATTCCTACTTTCCCCTCTCTCTCTCAATTTTCTTCCCCAAGTTCTCTCTCTAAACTTAAAGGTGTGGGTTGATAACTATTTACTAGCCCTTTCATAATACCAATTTTTATTAATTACTTGGAAGGACAAATAGTTTTATTTATGTCCTAACATTTGTCCCTGATTGCTTATTAGTTAAATACTTTAGAAAATAAATTATTTTCTGATATGGTTATCGAACGCAATTTTTCCTTTTCCCATGCGTATTATTTATTGATAAGAATACTCAATTTTCACTATTTATTCTTACTATTTAATAGCTGTAGTAAATAATTTTAAGAGTAATTAACACTTTGCACCCCAGAAGTTTAGGCGTTTTTTCGATTTGGTCTCAAACTTTTTTTTTCAATACGCACCCGAATCTTCAATATGCACTCCTTCGACCATCTTCCGTCAAGTTGACCGTCAAAATTAACAGATGTGGGGTTTACACTTTGCACCCCACAAGTCTAATTTTTTTTCATGAATATTCTGAAATAGAGCACCTGAAAAAAGCTTGACATAAGATCAGATCTTCGACGACTAATCTTTAAACTTATTGCTTCCAAATGTTAATTCTGTGAATTGTAGTGCTTAGATAATTTTATAATCAGTGCCCGTATTAATAACCTAAATATACTGTGTATTCAATTTGTGCAGATGGAAGTTTTGGGTTCGTTTAATTTCTGGGATGGTAAGTTTAATATTTATTCTTGCTCACACTTTAGACTTTAGTATCAATCAATTTCACCTTTTTAGCAATAAAATGGGTGAATGGGTGAAATGGGGGAGATAAAAGAAATGGGAGGTACAAATGTATCGGGAGTATAAATGTATCGAGAGTATAAATGAAAATTAGGGCGGAGTTAAAAAAGAAAACGAGAGGGAAATTAGAAAATTTGCAGTTCAAACCAACGGTAGAGATTGTGACCTACTTAAAATCTAACGGCTAAGATAATTCGCTTTTATTCAATTTTTAGTTTTTATTAAAATTGTAGACATACAACGGTTATTGGTCTTTAAACCATTATCTAACAGAGTTGTTTAATAAACTGTTGTACAATTGATTGATGTAAACACCGTTGTGTAATATATGTTGACCAGACTTTGACTCATAGTTGTCTTATTCAGTTGACAAATTTCAGTTCAAACCAACGATAGAGATTGTGATCCACTTAAAATCAAACGGCTAGGATAATTCGCTTATATTCAGTTTTTAATTTTTATTAAAATTGTAGACATACAACGGTTTATTGGTCTTTAACCGTTATCTAACCGAGTTGTTTAATAAACTGCTGTACAATGGATTTATGTAAACACCGTTGTGTAATATACGTTGACCAGACTTTGACTCATAGTTGACTTATTCAGTTGACTTTTTCAACATATGACATCATTCATAAAATTTGTCTCCAAGTTGTATTTTGTATTAATTCAGTGTTTAAATTGGTATATATGATTATTTTAAATATTTAAAATATTTTCGTATGGTCAAAAAGTACTTAAACTGTTTATAGAACAATATTAGACACTCAGAAAACCTGATATGAGATACTCGAGATTATAATCTCGATAAAAGACAAACACGAAGCACACAGATTCGAACATAATGTACTCTAGAGATTTTAATCTCGATAAAAGACAAACACGAAGTACCCAGATTGGACTATTAGACACACGAGATAACTCGCTATTATTAGAAACTCGAGATTATAACCTCGATAAAATACAAACACGAAGTACCCAGATTCGAATATAACGTACTCGAGATAACCCGCTACTAGATACTCCAGAGATTATAATCTCGATAAAAGACAAACACGAAGTACCCAGATTGGACTATTATACACACGAGATAACCCGCTATTAGATACTCGAGATTATAACCTCGATAAAATACAAACACGAAGTACCCAGATTCAAATATAACGTACTCAAGAGAACCCGCTACTAGATACTCCAGAGATTATAATCTCGATAAAAGACAAACACGAAGTACCCAGATTGGACTATTATACACACGAGATAACCCGCTATTAGACACTCGAGATTATAACCTCGATAAAATACAAACACGAAGTACCCAGATTCGAATATAATGGATCGGAAAGAACCTACGTACGAATATTATTTGTACCTCGATAGATATAAAACAATCCCCAAATATGTACATTTTAATATATACTTTATCCGAGACAACCCATACCCGATACAATTTATCGTGAAAAATCACAATCCCGATATAATTTATCGTGAAAAATCATAATCCCGATATAATTTACTGTGAATAATCATAATCCTGATATAATTGATCCTAGAAAAACCCGATATTATACTAACCCGCGCGAGGTAACAACACAATTATTATGTCTGAGGCTTTAATTGTGTCCGAACAAAATTAGGTCGTGACTCAACTTTCCTCATCTTATCCCCAGCCTTTTCTTCTTACCCTTTACTCCTTCACGGCGCGCGTCCTCCTCCTCCATTTACTCAACCTCCGCTATTCCATTATAGGTAAACTATTTATTCAACCTCCATTCATAGATTATTCCATTGTTTGTGGCTCAGATTTATCCGATCTGTTAGATTTTGGGTTTCCATTTGTTAGATTTGTATATTGGGGGTTTTACTTGTAAATCCATTTAGTCAACCTACATTGTTAGATTTGTTATATGAGAAGTATTAAATTGTAGTTATATGAGAAGTATTAAGTTATATGAGAAGTATTAAGTTGTAGTTGTAATTTGTACTGGTGTTCTGTAGTTATATTCGAGTATTAAGTTGTAGTTGTAGTTAGTATTTTCTAGATTGTGTGGTTGAAGATTCTAAAGATTTGAATATAGTTGTAGTTGCAGATTCTTTGAGATTTGAATATAGTTGTAGTTAGTATTTGCTAGATTGTGTGGTTGAAGATTCTAAAGATTTGAATATAGTTGTAGTTGCAGATTCTTTGAGATTTGAATATAGTTGTAGTTAGCATTTGCTAGATTGTGTGGTTGAAGATTCTAAAGATTTGAATATAATTATAGTTGCAGATTCTTTGAGATTTGAATATAGTTGTAGTTAGTATTTGCTAGATTGTGATGAAACCTCTATATGCTTTTGTTTTACCTATTTTGTTTGAGATTTGTGTTCTGTAGTTATATGAAAAGTATTAAGATTTTGTTGTAGTTAGTGTCACATTACAGTACGTTAGTATGCTTAAGTTGTAGTTGTATGCTTAAGTTGTATTTACTTTTTGTCTTGATTGCCATTGCTCTATTTTGATGATGTGACCTTTTTTGTTCAGTTTGTTCGTATCAGAAGATGGATAGATCATGGTTATCAGCAAATAGAAGAACGAAAGAATTTCAGAAAGGGGTTGAAGATCTATTAATGGTTGCATTTGAGAATGGGTACAACGAAGAAAAGATTAGTTGTCCATGCTTAAGGTGCGCACATAGTAAATCATGGAAAGCTCAAACAGTTAGAAACCATCTTTTCCAAATTGGAATTGATCAAACTTATACACAATAGATATGGCATGGGGAGGCAAATTTAGTTGATAGCCATGAACAAGAGGGGACTGATGGTTCAGAAGCTAGTTTTACTCAAGTCCTTACAAGTATGGGTCAATCGGACAATGATGACGATGATATTTCTTCGGATACTTCAGATTTCCTCAACCATGTTAAAGGTGAACAACAACCCCTTTATCCAGGATGTAAGAGTTACACCAGGATGAAAGCTTTAGTTAAGTTATACAACTTGAAATCGAAGCATGGTATGTCTGATTCATGCTTCTCTGATGTTCTACTATTGATTGGCTCTATGCTTCCGGAGGGCAACAATTTTCCTTCTTCTTTCAATGAAGCGAAGAAAACCTTATGTACCTTAGGAATGGGGTCTGAAAAGATACACGCATGTCCGAATAATTGTCTATTATACCGGGGCCATAGAGATGAAGACGAGTCTACTTGTCGCGTTTGTAACGCCTCGAGATGGAAATTGAACAAGAAAGGCGAGGAACAAGAAGGAATCCCTGCTAAGGTTCTATGGTATTTTTCGTTGCTACCAAGATTAAGAAATTTTTTCAATACACCTCAAATAGCAAAGGACATGACTTGGCATGATACCAGGAGACAAAAGGATGGTAAAATGAGGCATCCAGCTGACTCGGATACATGGAAGGATGTCGACCAAAAGTGGCCTGATTTTGCATCAGAGAGTAGAAACCTTCGGTTAGCTCTCTCCGCGGATGGTTTCAACCCTTTTCGTGGAAACCGTACTGATCACTCAAGTTGGCCGGTTTTCCTATCAATTTACAACCTTCCGCCATGGCTTTGTATGAAAAGAAGGTTTATTATGCTCTGCTTGTTGATATCAGGACCGACTGAAGCTGGAAATGATATCGACGTGTTCCTTAAACCACTCATAGAAGATTTGAAGGAGTTTTGGCGCGGTAAACAGGTATACGATGCATTTCAGAAAGAGCCTTTCATACTTAGGGCCATTTTATTGTGGACAGTAAGCGATTATCCGGCCTTAGGGAACTTGTCTGGAAATGTCGTCAAAGGGTATAATGCTTGTACCATATGTGTTGATAAAACCAATGCTACTAGGCTGGCTAATTACCGTAAGACAGTTGTCATGAGGCATCGAAGGTGGTTGCCTCTTCATCATCCGTATAGAAGGCAGAAATCAGCTTTCGATAACACTATAGAAAAGGGTGTTGCTCCTATTCCGTTAACTGGAGATGAGGTTCTTCAAAGAGTACAACATCTAAGGGGCCATGTCTTTGGTAGGACCCAACGCCAACCTCGATGGAAGAAAGGTGAAGCTCGACCTGTTTGGAAGAAGGTTTCTATATTCTTCCAACTCGAATATTGGAAATTTTTGCCGGTTAGGCATGTTCTTGATGTGATGCACATCGAGAAGAATATATGTGAAGCGTTACTTGGAACTTTGTTAAATATTCCAGGGGAGACAAAAGATAGGGAGTCTGTCCGTATTGACATGGCTGCTATGGGAATAAGAACAGAGTTGAGGCCGAAAAATCCTGGGAAAAAAGAGAAGCTTCTGTTGGCTTCATGGAATTTATTACACGCTGAAAAGGTAACTGTTTGTTCATCCTTCCTTAAAATGAAGTTAGTAGATGGATTTTGCTCGAATATCAAGAATCTAGTAAATATGGAAAAACTTCGGCTTGTAAATCTGAAATCTCATGATTGTCACACGATATTGCATCATTTGCTTCCAATCTCGATTCGATCAGTACTGCAAAAACATGCCAGGTGCACAATTATTAGGTTTTGCCTCTTCTTCAAGGCAATCTGCAGTAAAGTCATCGATGTAGATAAATTAGAAAAAATGCAATATGAATTGGTGGAAACTTTATGCCACCTGGAAAAACACTTTCCCCCTTCATTCTTTGATGTGATGATCCATCTCTCAATTCATCTTGTGAGAGAGATTAAGCTTTGTGGACCAATATTTCTTCGGTGGATGTATCCTTTCGAGAGATACATGAAGGCATTTAAAGGATATGTACGGAACCCGACACATCCGGAAGGATGTATTGTCGAGGCATATGTTGCTGAAGAAGTGGTTGAGTGTTTGGTGAATTTTGAAGAAGCCACCGTGGGATTATCGGAAAATTCTAGGCAGCAGAATGAAATCTGCAGACCCTTATCTGGTGCTACAATGATAGAACCCAGCAGTGAGGACTTGCACTTGTCACATTTGTGTTTTCTGCAGAAGGCTAATGGCATGAGGCCATATTTCGAGTAAGTTATTTAAGTATGTGAGTGCATTTATTATTTATTAACTTTATGCATTCTGATTAATATCATAAGTTATTGGTTTTATTGGCAGTGAACATATGGCATCTTTGATGACGAGGCACAAGCAGCATGAAAATGATGGAGTTTGGCTAAAAACCAAACAAAATGAAAGTTTCCCCAAATGGTTCCGTAAAAAGGTATAATTTTTACACGGTTAGTAACCTTTGTTTGGACAGATTGAATATTTTAGCAAGATCAAAATTATAATATGCACTGCTTCATTATAATAAACTATTAACTTTAATCGTTTTTGGTTTGGACAGATTGAATCAGATATGCTGGCTGAGCATAATAACATACCTCATGAAATAAGTTGGATGGCAGAAGGGCCTAATAAGATTGTCCCTACCTTCAGCGGATATAGAATCAACGGTGTTACATATAGAACCAAGGAACGTGATGATAATAGGCAAGTTCAATGTAGTGGTGTTTGTGTTGATGCACATACAATGCTTGTGCAGGGTAAGGATAAGAATATTGAACACACTACACACACCTACTACGGAGTGATAACAAGTATATGGGAGTTAGATTATAACAACTTTAGAGTCCCTATATTTCATTGTAATTGGGTAGATATAAACAAAGGGACTAAGGTTGATGACTTGGGATACACATCGGTTAATCTCAACAAATTAGGTTTCGTAAATGATCCTTTCGTGCTAGGAAAACATGTCAAGCAAGTTTGCTACATTGGTGATCCTCTTGAAAAACATTGGTCTGTTGTGTTGAAATTACCAGAAAAGACCTTTTATGACCACTGTGATTATGAAGATGATGGCTCGGTAGAAATAGAACTTGAGAATGAGCTGCATGTGCCTATGTTTCCCAATGTTGACAAACAGGACAACGAAAAAACTAGTTATACGCGGGAGGAAGAAGAACAGATTCAGCTTTCATGATGGTAACATATATATATAATTATTTATAAATTTTGTCTCCATGCACTACTGACCTGTTTTCTTCTAATAGGTGGAACACATATAATTTAAACGTGCTTCTACTCAACCCATTGATGAGACTGCTTTTGCGGTGGTAACATCATCATCTGTTTGACTTTGAGTTCTCAAGAACTTTGATGTGTGACTTTATGTCTCTAGTTAGAACAGATGATGATTTTACCATTGCAAAAACAATCACTACTAGAAAAGCGGGCATTTCCGACCAAAATTTCCGACCGACCAAAGTGGTCGGGAAAAAAGCGGGAATTTCCGACCGACTTACCGACCAAACGCGATTGGTCGTGAAAAATGGCATCATTTACGACCGCCATTACCGACCGCACCAAATTGGTCGGTTATAATGAGCGCGGGTCCCGCTCACCAACATTCTTCAGCTCACATGGACGCCACGTCGGTAAAACCGACCGACACATTTCCGACCGCCTGTGGTCATTTCCGACCACCTTGACTGGTTTAAAATAAATGGTCTACTTTTAACTTGTTGTCGACTTGTGATTGGCTGAGTGGGGACGAGGTGGAGCCCATCTTATTTCCGACCGATTTTGGCGGTTGGAAATGGCCTGCTTCGTTTCCGACCGAATTAAAACCCGGGCAGTCGATTTTGACTTCTTAGAAAAACAATAAATTTTATTCGACTAAGTAAATTATTTAAAAAAAACTAAAAACATTGTACATCCAAAAAACCGACCACATTCAATATATTTCCGACCAAACTCATAATTTTAACACAGAAAACCGACCAAATTTAACTCATTTCCGACCAGAAAGTCAAGTGCAAAAAATCGACCATTTCGTTCTGTCATTTCCGACTGATTTACGACTCTGGCGGTCGGTTTTGACTTTTGAGAAAAACAAAAAAAATTATTCGGCTAAGTAAACTTAAAAAAAATATATTAAAAAAATTGAAATTAGCTTTTAGTCAGTTAATAAATTAACAAAAATTTATTCATCACTTAATATTTGATTTTTAAAATTTTTATTTCTATAACAAAATATAAATACTGACTAACTAATTTCAAATTAATTTTTCAAATAGCAGAAAAATGTAGAATCTTTGTGATATGGCCTAATTTAAGGTACTAATCATGATAGCAAAAGAAGAAAAATATAAAAAAATTTATAAAGACACTATTTTGTTACAAATCATGCATTGTAGTGAATGTCGGCGTTCAGGGTTTGGATTTTATCAGAAGTTATCCTAGGGTGTATACTTTCGAAATATCAATTTGTTTTTTAGGCGATCCAACCATACGGATCGTAAATTAAGTAGTCATAGTAGTTGTATATCAAAAATCAAATCAATAGGATTTTATCCGCTGAGATATTATAACGAAAATATTATGTTATACTTAAATATAGACGTAGGGTTATTTTTTTACAAAAAAATAAATTTGTTTTTTAGGCAATCTAACCGTACGGATCGTAAATAAAGTATTCATCGTAGTTATATACCAAAAATCAAGTCAATAGAATTTTATCTGTTGAGATATTATAGCGAAAATGTTATGTTATTCTTAAATATGGATGTAGGGTTATATTTTTTACAAAAAAATAAATTTGTTTTTTAAGCGATCCAACCGTACGGATCGTAAATTAAGTACTCATCGTAGTTATATACCAAAAATCAAGTTAATAGGATTTTATTTGTCGAGATATTATAGCGAAAATATTAGGTTATAGTACTTAAATATAGATGTAGGGTTATTTTTTTCTTAAAAAAATAACTTATTTAAATAATCCAACCGTACGGATATGAATATATTTACTCAACTTATATTGATCCTTAAAATTGATAATTTTGAATATTAGTTGAAGGAATGTTATAATTAAAAACTGATTTTCTAGTTATTTTATTTTGTAAAATAAATGTATGTTTATATTTAAGTTTCTTTAGTTTTAACACAATGTACAATGTTATAAATGTATGTTGTATGTATGTTTGGTTTGGCCAAAAATTAAAACACCCGCTTCCTCTACTTTTCACTTTCACATTCATCTCTCCCAACTCTCTCAGACCTCTATCCTCTCCACTTCATTTATTTTTACCATGGTTTCTCAGGTTTGTTTTGGCCAAAAATTAAAACACCCGCTTCCTCTACACTTTTCACTTTCACATTTATTTTTACCATGGTTTCCCAGGTTTGTTTTGGCCAAAAATTAAAACACCCGCTTCCTCTACTTTTCACTTTCACATTCATCTCTCCCAACTCTCTCAGACCTCTCTCCTCTCCACTTCCGTGTATCTCTCTCTGTATACTTCTTCGGGTTTTGTATCTCTCGGTATGGGTTAGGGTTTTGATTTTTTTTTTTTGGCTCAAATTTGCTTTAATCTTATTTATATATGTATATATGTCCTTTAATCTGGCTCTATTTTAGCTGTTTTAGTTTTTTGATCTGTTTTTTGATTATTTTTTGCTCTGTTTTGTGATTATATCTTGCTTTAACTAATATCTACATATTAGAACATGTTCAAAGTGTTAGTCATAAAGTTGGCTATAATAATGGTTTTGTTAGTGATGTTAGGTGTTATGTGCGTTTGATGTGTGTAGTGGTAGTGCTTGATTTAATTATAATTGAGCAGCTGTAACACTGTCCTATTAGTATAAGTTTGCGGAGAAGGCTCCTGTATGATTAGCAGTGCCTCACTTTTTAAAATTATATTCCAAACATTAGGTTGACAATATCATGGTTTTCGAAAAATGAACCAACATCCCAGTCCCTTGTCGAGGATGAGAGGGTCATCAGAGCGACAACAATAGATCTCATGCTTGGCTGCAACTGGGGATTTTCAAGTGTGCAAGCTCGTGCTAGCTGAGCCAACTGCCAACCAAAAAGGACATATAAGAATTAATAAGACTGCAAAAAAATTAAGGAGAACTTGGTATAAAAGGCTGTTATATAATCTAACATACAGTGTATTGGAGTTGTATCATTATGCTTACCTTGCGCACAGAGTCTATAGGGTGGTCATCTCCAAGTCTAGGGTCCATCAGTTTGTCGAGGCCTTCTACGGGATCCGGCTCATTAAAAGCTTCCTCGAACTGAAAAGTATTGGAAGCAAATTATCATTAGCTTATTACCAACAGCTAATGACATAGCTATCCTATTCAGTTTGGGCACTTGCTAGTACCCCCACTTTCAGTCATGGTTATAGTGGTGGCAGAGATCTTTCTGTAAGTGCTACGCAACTAAGGTCTTTCTTCTTTTGTTTCTTGTATTATATTTTCTCCAATGACTGCAGTAGTTGTATAGTTATGTGTAATGTGGTTATTAAAAAAATAATAGAGAACTAGAGAGATAATTTATGGTAGTCAAGCATAACATATAGTTTTTATTGTATAGTATTGTCTATTTCAGAACAGATGGTCATTTTAGCTTACATTACAAATATATATGTCCATGTAATGTTAACCAAAATGATTGTTTTTATGTTACAACTATATAGCTCAGGTGCTTCAAGTCATATAATAAGGAAAATAATGATTAGATCTTAACTAGTTGGTCACTTCTTGCTTGTAGAATTAATTTGATAAAAAAATCTACAATTCTTTGGGATAGATACTATGGATAGAATAATATTCGTAGGTCACCTCTTTCTTGTGGAATTAATTACCTTGCAGACATGGCAACACAAGGGAAGCTAATGCTCTGGGGTGCTTAGTTCTTGCATAAACTATGGTGGCTTACTGTTTCAAGTTTTATTAATTACTATGGTGGCTTGTGTAGTTTGTCCTCTTTTCAATTCGAGACTATATAAATTTGTTGCTAGTTTCCTATTTTTCAGTTGCCTTGGGGTTATGTACATAAAACTAGGATAATCATATGCATGGTATTGTGTACAATTAAAATATATATGACTCTCCTACTGCAATATAACAAAGATTACATGTCAGGACTTCGGTTGGTTTCTGCGTTGAGCTGGGTAAGGAGTCATGGAAGTGATAAGTTTCTTTCGTATTGCTGTCCTTCGTCAAAATGATGTTCACTGTACTTCTGAATCTTACATATATGAATCTTACATATATAGTTCTCTAAGTCATATATTTGTAGTCTGGAAGTATTTCTGCTCTATCTTCCAAGTCAGATTATCAGATGATAGTGGTCTAGGTACTTAAAAAAGCTTCAACCTTAGTTAAACTTTTTCCCCTGCCTTGAACAGTTAAACTACTTGAATACAACGATGACTTCCTCACTCTGTATCTCAAGCAAGAAGAGAATTTAACATTTCATATGATTGTGTACCTGTTATTATAAAGAGAGTGTTTAGAACTTGCATTTAACATGGCCTTCTCTTATTGTTGTTTTGCTTACTAACTGATACACCTTTTGTTTAATTGATGTTGATTGATAATGCATGTTGGGCTAAGTTTCCTCTACTGTTATAGTTATGCCTTCTCTTATTGTTGTAGGGATGATTAATTAGACTTTATTGAATTTGCTCATTTGTTTTGTTTAATTTTCTAATGCATTTATAATTTAATATATGGTGATGGCATATAAATTTTCTAATTATTGCAGGCAATTGAGGAGGCAACTAAGGAAGTTACCGATGATGAGAGTTCGGAGAATGACATTGATGGGGATGATGATGGTGATGGCGATGAGGAAGATTGAAATGAAGCTACCTAGCTAGATGCATTATTGGTAGGGATGCTGATTTTGTTAAAGCATTGCTTTTATTAACCGAGACCGAACTTATAATTGTTCTTGTTCAGCTGTAAAGTATATTTGCATGGTTTCGGTTATTTCGTTAAAAGAATTTGTATATATATTGATACTCTTAGTGTTTTGATGATCACACTGCCATCAAGCTAATAGCATAAAACTGATGCTTGTTAGCAAGCTATCAAAGTTATATATGCATGTGCTAACAGCTTGATATGTTTATTATGTTCAACTGTCAGCAAGCTTGCAGGTTGTCATTCAGGTTATATCAGCAAGCTCATAGCGTGAACAGAATAGCAAATGGATAAGGATCAAAGTCTAAAAGCATGGAGATTTACTAGGAATCGATTTGTGAGGACTTTAATATTTATATATTACTTATATAAATATTAGAGCTCGGTTTTAAACAAGAGTTTTGAACAAAAACGTTTTCCTAACTTATAGGAGAGTTTATCTCTACTTCGACCTTATCTTCTTAAACTCCTATTTGATTTCAAATTATGGTTTTATACATAAACGTTTTACTGAGATAATCACAACGTTTCTACACTTTTTACTCAGTAAACTTCACAAGATTAAACGTTCAAATTGAGAACAAATTATGCGTGAGTTCGGTTGGAACAAGAACGTTGGAATTTGTTAGCAAATTGACCGTTGGATCTTTGTGTATATAAACTTGAGTGTGGTTGCCGTTTTCAATAACAAGAACACACTTCAAGCTTCTGAAATACAACATACCTTCATTGCAAAATCCTTATTTGAGCTCTAGTACTTATATTTGAATATATATCTATATTGAGTTCATAGTTTCGGTTGTATTACACTCATACATTGTATTGTTCAAAGTGTAAAGGTTTGTTGCTGTGTATCCAGCTTGTGGAACAAGGGAACAAGGGGACTAGTTAGCTAGAAGAGTATACTTGGGAAGTATAGGTCTTGGAGAGCTTTTGGTTCGTGGTTCAGGGGTTTCAGCAAGATGATAACAGGAACAAGGGTTAAAGGGAGTTATATTATTGAATCATTGTAATTGTTAACATTATTGATTAATAATATAATCTCTTACCAGTTGGTAGGGGACTAGGACGTAGACCATTAGGGTTAGGGGTCGAACTTGGCTAAAATTCTCTGTGTTGCTAGCTTACTGATTATATCTGTTTTGCATTGCATCTGCATTGTTAGCTAGCTGACTGTTTACTCTGAAATTAACAACAAGCTGTCTGTGACAGTTTAACTATTCGGTAACAATTAAAAATCGGTAACAATTAAAAATCGGTCATATTAGCCATAACACCTATTCACCCCCTCTAGGTGTGTAATTTCAATTGGTATCAGAGCGAGGTTTGTACTAATACTTCTATAACAGGAATAGTATCGATCGATATGGCTGATAACTTTCAGGGAAAGTCTGATTTTAGAGCTCCTCTCCTCACCGGTTCTGACAACTACAATTGGTGGAAAGGCCAAATGGAGGCTCATCTATCCAGAGATCCCCTAATGCAAAGAGTTGTGCAAAGAGGTCCTTATGAATATCTTGATAAAGATGGCAAAGTCAAGGACGTTGATGTTCTCACAGTGGACGAGCTATCAAAGGTTGCTGCCAACGGAAAAGCAAGGAGTACACTTATCAATGGGCTGAATCAAGCTGAATATGACAAGGTCTCTTCTCTCAAAACAGCAAAAGAAATTTGGGATGCTTTGGAGACATATCACGAAGGCTCACAAGGCCTAAAGAAGGTCAAGCTCGGAAAGCTTATGAAAGAATTTGGAAGCTTCGCTATGAAGAAGGGAGAATCCATTCGGGAAAGCCAAGCTAGATTCCAAGTTACTCTTAACAGCCTTGAAAGACTTGGCAAAAAGATTCCTCAATCGGAAATCAACATGAATATTCTAAATGCAGTTCCATTCGAATATGGTGCCAAGGTCACAGCATTGGAGTCAGCTCTCAACATTGATACTATGGATCACCTAGCTATATTTGCTGAGTTGGAACAATTTGAAGCTAAGATTGAAGCGAACAGCTCAGAAAACAGCAAGCTACCTACGGAGAAAATGAAGAATCTTGCACTGCACTCTACTGTCAGCAAGCTGGAAACAGATGAGGAAACAGAATCAGATGAGGATCTAGCTCTTATGTCCAGGAAAATCAAGAGAATGATTGAAAAGAAGAATAAAATGAAAAGAGAAAAAGGCAAAGCATTTGGTGCAAAGAAAGATCCAAAAGATGATGCATGCTTCGAATGTGGCAAGAAAGGGCATTTTAAAAGGGATTGCTACAAGCTAAAAAACAAGCCAAAGCCGCCTAGACAGCAAGCTGATTTCAAGAACAAAAAGAAATCAAAGGCACTTCTTACATGGAGTGATGATGAGGATAAATTAGCTTCTGATGATTCTAGTGATGAGCTAGTGAACTTGGCTCTTGTTGGTCTCGATGGCTCAATTGATACAACGGATTCAGATACGGACACTAATAGTGAGGTAAACTCTATTAATTCTGAATTACATACTATTGATACAACTACTTGTGAACTAACCATGCAGGATAAGAGTTGTTCATCAATAATGGAACTCATTGATCTCAAGAATGAGAATTATGAGCTCGAGAAGGAAAATGTTCATTTGAAGAAAGTCATAGGTGATTTCTTGAACGAAAAGAGCGCCAAAGCTAGTAGTGGAATCATTGCTACCCTCAAGGAACAGATCTCACAACTTGAAGGGAACAACATGCAAATCCAAAGAAGGAATGATACACTAATGAAGGAACTTAGCTCACTGATAGCAGATCTTAAAGCTAAGGATGCAAGCTTAGAGGCTTTCGAACTAAGCTAAACTCAAAGCTTGGCCTAAATCTCTATTCAAGATGAAAAGATCAAATCATTGGAGCAAGAAATCAAAGATCTTCAGAAAGCCATGGGAAAGCAAGGAGGAGAAAGTCTCAAATCTATGATGAAACAAGCTAAAGGTTCTCACGATAAAGGAGGCATTGGTGCAGCTTCTACATCCACATCATCAATGAGATATGAAGGGAAAAATGGCATTCCATACAATTATGCCATGCCTTGGGTGACTTGTCACAAGTGTGGAAAGAAGGGCCATCTTGCTAATAATTGTCCAATGAAGAATACTCAATCAGCAAGCTGGAGAAGGAAGTCAGCTCACAGGCAGTATGCTGACAACGGAAACAGACAGAAGACAGCTCCGGGACAGTATGCTGATAAGAACAGCAGAACATGGAAGAAGAGTTCTAAAGTGGTCCAAATGTGGATCAAAAAATCTGATCTAAATGTTCTATATGTTTTATCGTCTAACACTGCTGGACCCAACAAAATTTGGGTACCAAAACGTTGAGTTGTTTGTGTTTATTTTGTAGGTTTGTCTCGTGTCTAAAGTTATGCCAAATCAATGGATATTGGATAGTGGATGCACTTGGCACATGAGTGGAGACAAATCTCAGTTTCTAAGCTTGAAGATGAAGAAGGGTGGACGTGTCACAATTGGTGATAGCAAAACTCTTCCTATTCTTGGCAAGGGAACTATAGGTAATAGTATCATTTCTATTAACAAGGTACAATATGTTAAAGGTCTTACTTATAACTTGCTTAGTATAAGTCAGTTATTTGATGATGGTCATATTGTCAACTTTGGTAAGAATGAATGTACTATACTTGTTGGTGCTAACAAAACTCCTCTAGTTGCAAAACGAGAAGGGAATATATATGTTTTGAACTTTGAAGAACAGGAAGCAGGTGTTTGTTTAGCAGCTGTGGATAATAATCCAGAAATTTCGCATAGAAGGCTTGGACATGCTCATATGGATCATCTCAGCAAGCTGTCAGCAAAGAAGCTTGTTCGAGGATTACCAAAGCTTAAGTATGTCAAGATGGAGACATGTTCTGCTTGTCAATTGGGAAAGCAAACAAGGACTCCACATAAGGCAAAGAAAATGGTATCTACTTCTAAACCTTTAGAGCTTCTTCACTTGGATCTCTTTGGTCCCGAAGGTTATAAGAGTATTGGAGGTAAACAATATGCCTTTGTTATTTTTGATGATTATTCTAGATTCACTTGGGTATTATTCTAGCGTACTAAAGATTGTGCTTTTAGTGAATTTGAGAAACTAATCAAGTTGCTTGAGAACAAACTAGATACAAGACTAGTAGGTATTCGAAGTGATCATGGTGGGGAATTCCAAAAGGAATTCATTACTTATTGTGAAGAAAGAGGAATCTCACATGAGTTCTCAGCACCTCGTACACCTCAGCAAAATGGAGTAGTAGAGCGTAAGAACAGGTCCTTACAAGAAACATCAAAGACATTGCTGCAGGAGAGCAAGCTGCCAAGAAGGTTTTGGGCAGAAGCTGTCAACACAACAAGCTATGTTCTTAACAGAGTGCTTATAAGGCCAATTCTCAACAAGACTCCTTATGAATTGCTAAGGAAAAAGAAGCCTAACATCATCTACTTCAATGTTTTTGGATCTAAGTGCTTCGTACTCAAATCCATTGATAGGGATGGTAAATTCGATTCTAAATCTTATGAAACTATATTTTTGGGGTATTCTTTAACAAGTCGTGCTTATAGAGTATATAATCTTGATAAAAATACTGTTGAAGAGTCTATTGATGTTTCATTTCAAGAGTCTACTGATGATCTTGCAAGGGATGAGGAAGAATGTGTAGGTACAGGTACTGGCAGCAAGCTGACAGTGAAGGAAACTGGAAATCAGCAAGCTGACAAGTCAACTGCCAAAACTTCAGAAGGCAATAAGGCTACTGAAACCATTCCATCTCTTGAAGAAACTTTGGATAAGATGTCTAAACTCACATTGGATGAATCCAGAGGTCAAACTTCATCAGCAAGTCAAAATGTTGTTGATCAGAATCCTCCTAGGCAGATTACAAGGAATGAAGAAGTCATAGCTCAACATAATCTACCAAAGTCAACTAGAACAGTGAAAAATCATCATCCTCAGTTGATCATTGGAGATAAATCAGCTGGAATCAAGACAAGGAAAGCTCAAGCCAACATTTGTGCTTATGCTGCCTTCATAGCTCAAGAGGAACCAAAGAATGTTCAAGAAGCTTTACAAGATGAAAATTGGATCATGGCAATGCAAGAAGAACTCAACCAATTCGAAAGATGCGATGTTTGGGAACTTGTAGATCCACCAAAGGATGCTTCAATTGTTGAAACTAAATGGGTGTTCAAAAACAAAGTTGATGAATTTGGTACTATCACTCGGAACAAAGCTAGACTTGTTGCACACGGATACAATCAGCAAGAAGGGATTGATTTTGATTAAACATATGCTCCGGTTGCAAGATTGGAATCTATTAGGATGCTTCTATCATTTGCATGCTTCAAGAAGTTCAAGCTACATCAAATGGACGTCAAAAGTGCATTCTTAAATGGATATCTAAAGGAAGAAGTCTATGTCAAGCAACCACCAGGATTCGAGGATGAAAAATATCCAAACCTTGTCTACAAGCTCAAGAAGGCACTATATGGATTAAGGCAAGCACCTCGGTCATGGTATGAAAGGTTAAGTGAATTTTTGATCAAAAATGGTTTTATTAGAGGTAAAATTGATCCTAATTTGTTCACTATCTTTAAAGGTCAAGATATATTAGTTGTTCAAATATATGTAGATGATATTATATTTGGATCTACTAATGATTCTTTGTGTAAGTGGTTTTCAAAGTGCATGCATAGTGAGTTTGACATGAGCATGATGGGAGAGCTCAATTATTTCTTGGGGCTCCAAATCAAGCAAACTCCAGAAGGAATTTATGTGCATCAATCCAAGTATATCAAGAATCTACTCGAAAGATTTGGATATGAGAATATCAAGGCGAAATCAACACCAATGAGTGTTGTCAGCAAGCTGACAGCAGATGAAAATGGTAAAGATGTTGATATTCGAATGTATAGAGGTATGATTGGTAGTTTACTTTATCTTACAGCCTCTAGACCTGATATTATGTATAGTGTGTGTGTGTGTTTGTGCTAGATTTCAAGCAAAACCAAAGGATTCTCACTTACAAGCTGTTAAAAGAATATTCAAATATTTAAGTGGAACCATTACTTTGGGCTTATTCTATCCTATCACAAATGCTTTTGATCTTGTTGGGTATAGTGATGCAGATTATGCAGGTAGTCAAACTGATAGAAAAAGTACAAGTGGTGTTTGTGCATTTTTGGGTCAAAGCTTAGTTTCTTGGTTAAACAAGAAGCAAACTTCAGTTGCTCTATCTACGGCTGAGGGGCAGTATCTAACAGCTGGTAGCTGTTGCTCTCAAATGCTATGGATGAGACAACAATTGAAGGACTTTGGAATCAAATGCAAGCAAACTCCTATCTTTTATGACAACACAAGTACAATCAACATTTCAGAAAATCCAGTCAACCATTCAAGGACAAAGCACATTGATGTTAGACATCATTTTCTGAGAGACAATGTTGCAAAGGGTGCTGTCAAGTTGATTTTTGTGGCTACAGCAGATCAGCTAGCTGACATCTTCACAAAACCTCTTCCTGAAGAACGATATGTCGTGCTGAGAAGGGAGTTAGGCATGTGTGATGTGCAGTCAGCAAGCTAATAAGCTTGGTCCGGGTACTATCAGCTTACTCTCAGTACTTTACATAATTTTAATTATTTTTGCATGAAGGACAATTCAAGAGTGTATAGTTAGTTTAACCTCATAAATTAACTATTTGTTATGTGCTGATTTACATGAATTTATGTGTTGAATTTTAATACGTGATTATGTGCTAATCTATGATAAGTTTTAAAATTCAAATTTTAGGGTTAGCTATTTAAGTGGAAATCTGCTAAGATTTGTTACTAGATTTTCTCAGGATAATTTATTTGAATATATCATGTCATTTATAACCAAAATTAGTTTTACAAATATTATCCCTAAATCCTCTCCCGAGATCATTATCAAAAGATTTTTAAAATCTATCATCTCTCCGAGTCTATACAGTTTCCTCTTTAAAAGCCCTCAACAACCCTCTAGGGTTTTATCTCTCCTACACAATCGCTTCTTTCAATTAACAATTGCGACGATCGGTGCTCGTGTTGCGATGAAGAAGAAAACTAGGGCTTCGATGAAGACTCCAACCTCTGCTTCAACAGTCACCAAAAGAAGACTCATTGACGAGGATGATACTGAGTTGGATGCTGAGTTGGTTGATGTTGAGAGCAGTGATGAACAGTCGGGAGTTCGCAAAGCTGAGAATTCTGGAAAGAAAGCTCGCATGTCGGTAGAAGAGAAGACCGAAGGTCAGGGTCTTGAGGATCGGAAAATCATTTTAGGAAAGCCATTGTCTGGTAAGGCTTTCTTCAACTGTGGTGTGGTTAAGCTGTTTAGTGATTTAGGTTTTGAATCGTTTTTGGTTGATATGCCTAAACTTTGTTACCCCTCGCTTGTTCGTGAATTCTATTCACAATTAACTGAAAATGCATCTGGTCAGTATGTGTCTTTTGTTGGTGATACTAAAATCACTCTGTCTCCACTATTTTTGAATGCTATTCTGAAAACCCCTCCCTCATCGGTTTCAATTTACACTAAAAGAGGTTTTAAGCAGTTGGATAATTTTAGTGTTAAGGACCAATTTCATGTGTTGTTTGGGGCTGATGGACCTACTGAAACTTTTCCTTCTACTACTCAAATTTTACCTCTGGCTCATGCTCTGTTTAGGGTCTCCATTGATAATGTGTCTCCTAGGTTGGGTACTAGGTCCAACTTATCTGCTCAGGATGTGATTCTAGTCTCTATGTTATTATCTTGGAAGTCTTTTGATATTGGGGATTTGGTCTTGAAAAATATGATTGGGGCTATAGAGGGCAAGTCCAACACTGGACTGCCTTATGGGTTGTTGTTGACTCGAATTTTCGAGTGGTTTGGAGTTGGTTTTGATGGGGTTGAGAGTGTTCAGGCCAAGGAATTTCTAGATGTTAAGTGTCTCACTCAATCCAATCTAAAGCTTGAGAAAGATGGAACATTGTCTGCTGTAGAGGTTCCAGCTCCACCTCCAGTTCAGCCGGCTTCTGGTAGTTGTGTTGATTTGGGTATTTCTGCTAAGGAAGTTTTGGAATTCATGGATGAACTCCGTGATAATCATAAGCAGCTGGTTGAAGGACCGAAACTGTTATCTGAGCAAATGGATGACCTTGCAAATCAATTTCAGTTCTGGAAAGATATTGTGTTTGGAGGAAAGACAGGAACTTCTCCTAAGAAGTGTAGCTTTGGGAGCTTAATTTGTTTATGAGCTTCGTAGGAGAATGTTTGGTTCTGGAGGTTCTTCTGATGTGAAGTTCACCTTCACTTCTGAGGAAGATGCAACTGATAGTCCAAGGCCACGCACAGCAATGGATGCTCTTCAGGAAGCTGCTGGAACTGTTTCAAAGGATGATGCTGGGAATGTGATGGTGGCTGAAGCTCTTGCTGCTGTGGAGATTGCCAAGAAGCTGGGTTCTGATAAGGAGAAAGCTGTGGACGATGACGTGTCTTAAAATTTTCTTCTTTTTAATGATTAAGGGGGAGAAAATTTAGGAAAATAATACTGCTTAAGTGTTTGTGTTTGTCTGCTTAAGTACCTACTTTATGGTTCTATGTGGTTTAAGACTAAGTTGTTTAAGTTGTTAAATTTGCTTGGATTTGGTTGGTTCTCAGGTGGTTTATCCTGAGTAGGATTTGTTTTGGATAATTGTTGGATACCAGGTGGTTTATCCTGGTTAGGATTTTATTTTAATTATCTATGCAAGTATATTTTTTTGGTTTAAATATTGTTTTGTGCTTAACTGCTATTTAGTTGGATAACTGCTATTATATTGATCAATGCTTTATCTGTTAAGTTTCATGATATTAATCATCAAAAAGGGGGAGATTGATACTCTTAGTGTTTTGATGATCACACTGCCAGCAAGCTAATAGCATAAAACTGATGCTTGTTAGCAAGCTATCAAAGTTATATATGCATGTGCTAACAGCTTGATATGTTTCAGTATTATGTTCAACTGTCAGCAAGCTTGCAGGTTGTCATTCAGGTTATATCAGCAAGCTCACAGCGTGAACAGAATAGCAAATGGATAAGGATCAAAGTCGAAAAGCATGGAGATTTACTAGGAATCGATTTGTGAGGACTTTAATATTTGTATATTACTTATATAAATATTAGAGCTCAGTTTTAAACAAGAGTTTTGAACAAAAACATCTTCCTAACTTATAGGAGAGTTTATCTCTACTTCGACCTTATCTTCTTAAACTCCTATTTGATTTCAAATTATGGTTTTATACATAAACGTTTTACTGAGATAATCACAACTTTTCTACACTTTTTACTCAGTAAACTTCACAAGATTAAACGTTCAAATTGAGAACAAATTATGCGTGAGTTCGGTTGGAACAAGAACGTTGGAATTTGTTAGCAAATTGACCGTTGGATCTTTGTGTATATAAACTTGAGTGTGGTTGCCGTTTTCAATAACAAGAACACACTTCAAGCTTCTGAAATACAACATACCTTCATTGCAAAATCCTTATTTGAGCTCTAGTACTTATATTTGAATATATATCTATATTGAGTTCATAGTTTCGGTTGTATTACACTCATACATTGTATTGTTCAAAGTGTAAAGGTTTGTTGCTGTGTATCCAGCTTGTGAAACAAGGGAACAAGGGGACTAGTTAGCTAGAAGAGTATACTTGGGAAGTATAGGTCTTGGAGTGCTTTTGGTTCGTGGTTCAGGGGTTTCAGCAAGCTGATAACAGGAACAAGGGTTAAAGGGAGTTATATTATTGAATCATTGTAATTGTTAACATTATTGATTAATAATATAATCTCTTACCAATTGGTAGGGGACTAGGACATAGACCATTAGGGTTAGGGGTCGAACCTGGCTAAAATTCTCTGTGTTGCTAGCTTACTGATTATATCTGTTTTGCATTGCATCTGCATTGTTAGCTAGCTGACTGTTTACTCTGAAATTAACAGCAAGCTGTCTGTGACAGTTTAACTATTCGGTAACAATGAAAAATCGATCATATTAGCCATAACACCTATTCACCCCCCCTCTAGGTGTGTAATTTCATATATGAATGCTTGTTGGCTTTTAAATTATGTCGTAGTGAATTTTATTGCAAAACGACCACTAAAAGATAAAATCGACCATTATTGGTAAGCAATTTGCCCAGAAAACCGACCAAAACAAGTCGGTCGGTAATAACCACGCGGTCGTAAATGACTTTTGGGTGGTCGGTTTTAGCCCAGAAGCTCATCCAATGGACCTTGAAAAGGCATTTCCGACCGACTCATTTTCGACCATAATGTGGTCGTTTTTACAACTGGGCCCCACAGCTGAGCCTTGAACTTCTTTACCGACCAACACATTCCCGACCGTCATTGGTCGGTTTTGAGACAATCCACGTGTATGACACGTCAACGGTGGGCCAGATTTATCTGATACAATCCACGTGTATATGGACATGGCAACACATTTCCGACCGACATAATCGGTCGGTTATATACCTCATTTCGGACCGATACGTCATTTCCGACTCGGTTTAAAGGGACCGACGTGGTCGGTCGGTCGGTGGTCGGAAATGACCTCAAAACCGACCGATTGTGCTTATTTCCGACCGATTTTGGCGGTCGGAAATGCCTGCTTTTCTTGTAGTGAATCTTGCGGCGGACATACAAGTATGGCACTTAATTGTTGGGAGCAGAAAGAGGACTCCTCTGGATTAGTGTTTTCTATTGCAGATGATTGGCCTTTTAAATCTTGGCTATGTCAACCTTATCAAAATTAAGGTTAATGTTTTTTTTTGATTTGAAGATTTTATGATGACTGTCAAAAGTCAGAACAAGGTCTTAAAAGAATGGCTACACAGAAAGATTTTACCAAAGGTAATAAATCAGAATTGTAATGCCCTTTGGATTGTTATGTAACGATTATGTGTAAAGCATAATGTAACGTAAATGTAATTACGATAACTCAACACAACAAAAGACAGGAAACAATACGTAAGTATAATACAGGAATCTACAGGTTGGAGATTCGATACGAACAGACAAAGACAATCAAGATATCTGAGACGAGCATCCGTCCACTGAAAGAAGTTCATTAATATGTTCAAGCCTCAGTGAAGAATAAAGCACAATCAGTTTCTGCTATCAAGATTGCCTGAAGATCATGTATCAAAGACCAGAAGATTCCAGTATATTTAATTTGATTATTTATAATCAAATTTATCGAAGCAACATCTAACCCAGAATGACTGATCAAGTATATTATCAAGTAAAGGATTCAAAGAATTGTTTCAGTTCGAGTCATTCGTGAACCAGACCAGTGCACAGGACGTCAGGACGTACAAAAGAGTTCAGTGGATTCGATCAACGAATTAATTGATCAAGTCAATCGAGCTACTCCAGAATATGCTGCCAAAGAACTCATTGTTATATATATATATATATATATATATTAATTGTGAATTACCTGAATATAAATAATTCAAGTAACTAAATAAAGAATTAATAATATATATATATAATGGTGCTAATGGGAGTCCAAAGAAAAAAAATGTCTAAGTATAAACTATGCGGCTATTTCGACTGAAGCGCAAACTTTGACCCGGTCAAAGTTTGCGCCTCTACACATTGTATGTCACTTGGAATACTTTCTAAGTATGCAAACTTTGTGTACACAGTGTGAAGGGTGAATTAAGCGCCAAGTTTGACTGTAAGTCAAAACTTGCGCTTAGTTTTCTCCTTGGAAAAACGGCCAAGTACTTCAACACTGGACAGTAGGTTGGAGCGCAACATTTGACCAAAAAGTCAAATGTTGCGCCTCCTGTTACCTCCTTGGCGCAACTCCATACTTAGCAAATAATTTCTAAGTTACAGAGATACACCACTGCATGGCGCCAAGTTTGACTCCCCTGAGGTGCAAGGTTTGACTTTTCATTTATACATATATATATATGTTCAAAGCGCAACTTTGTTATATATATATGTGTGTATATAGAACCTGTGCCCCTTCATGCATACAATTGGAGTTAGATTTATTTTTTATAAATCGAATCCGTCCAGGACGAACTCAAGTCGTCCAGGACGAACTCGTTAACCATGGTTAGATTTTGAAAGCCTGTAAATAGAGCTTTGTAGTTTCATTTGAAACTAACTACACACTTTGTAAGTGCACACACTATACACATTCTCGAGAGTTAAATTAGAATATCGTTTTTATCGAGAGTTTGTAATAGAGTGATTGTAGTCTCTGCAGCCGACACTTGTGTTGGAATTTGTAGCACCCGAGGATTATTTCTAATACAAAGAATATTCCCCGACTTGCTGGAGTTATTTATTTACGATTGATTTAACATGGACTGAAACAGAATTATCCGCAATTAAATTAAATCGAAGAAATTGGTACGACGTATTCAACCCCCCCTTCTACGTCTGATTGGACCTAACAATTGGTATCAGAGCTTAGCTGATCGATATACAGATCTGAGATCCGTAACCAATCTGAAAAGCTAGCTGTCCGTACAATCGTAATTTTATCTGATAACAATGTCGACACATAAGTTAGGAATCAAAGTACCTCCGTTTGACAAGGATGACTACAACAACTGGAAGATGAAGATGTTGCTGTACATCAGAGTTGCTAATCCTATGTACATTGGGATTCTGGAAAATGGTCCATTTTTGCCTATGAAGATTATTCCTGAATCTGTTGAAAATGGTGTTCGTATTCCACAGAAGTCTGTTCCCAAAGAGAAAAGCGAATACACTGAGACTGATAAGGAGTATATTGCACATGACCATGATCTGCAACTCATAATTGTTGAATCAATGACCAAGACTATGACACATCTGATACTAAGTCTGAAAACTTCAAAGCAGATGTGGGACACTATAGAGGCATTGATGGAGGGATCTGAAGAAGTCAGGGAAAACAGATACGATATGCTAATTGCCAGATATGAAGCATTTCAGGCAATACCTGGAGAGAACATTTCTCAAATCTATGAAAGGTTCATGCTGTTATTGAATGAACTCACCCGACATGGAAAGACTTATCCACAGAAAGAGATTAACAGAAAGTTCTCATTTGTGATGCCACCCCATCTAGTTGTAAAGACAGAGACCATCCGGGAAAGAAGCGACTTCAGAACTATGACTTTGGAAAAGCTGTTTGGAAAACTGAAGACGTTTGAGATGGAACTTGAACAAAGAAAGATCATATATGGTGGTGGATCAACAGAATCCAAGAGTATGGCCTTACAGAAGACCACTGCACTTATTGCTGATCAACCATACTTTGGTTATCAACAATTAGTTGAATACGGTATCAATGATCACACTGTTGCTCAGAGTGATTGTTCATCCATCAAAGCTGACTATCCTTCTACCAATACTGAGATTGTAGAAGCTGAAATTGATGAAGTTTCTGGAGAACCGGAGGATGAGTTCTACACTCAGGAAGAGCTGGAGCAGCTGGAAGATAAGTCAATGGCTTATATGGCTGCAAGGTTCAAGCATATCAAGTTCAGGAAGAACCCCCGGTACAAGAAAGCTTCAGGGAACAAGTTTCAGGGTAAAGGAGGATACTCAGGATCAGGGTCAAAGAGTACTGGCAGTTACAAATCAAACATGTATGACAAGAGCAAGGTCAGATGCTACAACTGCAATGACTTAGGGCACTTTGCAACAGAGGGCAGGAAACCCAAAGCGGCTCCTGTCAAAGAAAGAAGCAACTCATATGATAAGAAGAATTCTTATGAGGATCTGAAGAAAGAAAATGAAAAGCTGAAAGCTAAGTTGGAAGCAATGGTGGCCAAGCATAAAGGAAGGGCTTACATTGCTGAGGGAAAAATCTGGGATGACACAGATTCTGACGATGAACCTGTCCAGAGCAATTATGCATTTGCATTAATGGCTGACACTGTCGAGGAATCTCCATCTCAGGTATCTCCTGAAATTTCTGTTGATGACATGACTACTGCTGATTATAAAAAGACTATTAATGAACTAGGTCAAGAGATGTATAACTTGCACACTAGTTTATTAGCTTCAGAATCAGATAACTGTAGTCTTTCTCTAAAGATAGCTAAACTTGAAGAACGAGTAGATGAATTAGCTTTAGAGAAACTCATGAACACTAACCTTAAAGATAGAATTGAATATCTAGAGAATAAGGAGAAGTGTAGTGCAGAAATTGAGGAGTCCCTTAGGTCTCAGATTGCTGACCTAGAAACTAAGCTTAGGGCCTATCAGAATTCTGCTTTTCTACAGAAAGAGATCTTGGATAGTCAACGGGTTGATAAGAAGGTTGCTATTGGCCTTGACTATAGTTCTTTGGAAAGTGCTAAAAGAAAGAAGAGAAAAGAGAATGAAGGCATATTTGTTTCAGCAGGAACTGAGAATGCTCCTGAAGGAACAAATGTACCTAAAATTCTGAAGAACACCAAGACCCCTATCTTTAGAAAGGCACAAACAGAACCTCTGATAGAAGAAGACCTTGTCATCAAGGAAGAGTTGAAAAATGAGGAAGTTGTTAAGCCTCAAGTAAAACAGGAATCACATGATGTACCTTCTAATTCCCAGGTCAGAGATGACTCAGATAAAACTGGATTAGGAAGTACTAGTTCCAACAAAAAGAAGAACAACAGGAATGACAAGTTAGATCCTAAGAACACCAATTCTAGGAATTCTAATGCTAGAAAGATTTGTAATAATTGCAATTCTACTAATCATCTTACTCATGCATGTAAAGTGATTAAAGTAGATAATTCTGTTTCTAGCATGCCTAATACAGTTAACATGAATGCTGTTCATTTGCCATGTGGTAGAGTAGGTTGCATGCTATGTGCTATGAATATGATGTCTGCATGTTTTACCATGTTGAATGCATCTTTTTCTGCACCATCTGCCATGAATATAAATATGCCTGCACCTTCGGTTGCCCCTGTGGCAAAGACTGCTAATCCTTCTAAGAAGAAGGAAACTCCCAACTCCAAGTCTAAAAGCACTTCTGCTAAGACTAAAAAGGAGAAGAGTCCAGTCACCCCTGAACAAGCACATGTTAAACCAGTTTCTGTTGATAATCCTGTTTCTACTAAACCACCTGGACCCAAGAACGTCTGGGTACCAAAGAAAGTTTAATCCATTTGTGAATGCAGGGCACAGGAAGGAAAAGTAAAGTTGTGTGGGTTCTTGATAGTGGTTGTTCAAGACACATGACTGGAGAAAAGTCCCTGCTCACAGATGTGGTGATGAGAACCGGCCCAATTGTAATCTTTGGAGATGACAGCAAAGGATTTACAACGGGATATGGTAAGCTGAAAGTTGGAAATGTCATCATTGAAGATATCTTTCTGGTGGAAGGATCACTCAAGCACAACTTACTGAGTATCAGTCAGTTCTGTGACAAAGGATACGGCATAATCTTTCAGAAGGAAGTCTGCTTAATCCAGAACCGGAAGAACAAGGATCTTACACTCCGTGGTGTAAGAAAATCAAGTTTGTTTATAGCCGACATAGACTCAGCAAGTAAGGGGGAGGTCAAGTGTTTCTACAGCAAGGCCTCTGCTGATGATTGTTGGTTATGGCATCGGAAGCTCTCACACTTGAACTTTAAGACTATGAACTCTTTAGTCAAAAGAGAACTTGTGAGAGGACTGCCACAGAAAGAATTCTGTCAAGAAGGACTCTGTGATGCATGTGAAAAAGGAAAGTCAAAGAAAGCATCACACAGGAGCAAAGGCATGACTGACATTGGTTCACCCCTTCAACTGATTCATATGGATCTGTTTGGACCAGTCAACATTCCTTCTATATCAAGGAAAAGATATGCTCTTGTGATCGTCGATGACTACTCAAAATACACATGGGTATTATTCTTACATTCAAAGGATGAAGCGGCACTCGTCATCATTGATCATATTAAGAAGATTGAAAAGGAAGCAAATCTGCCAGTAAGGGCAATCAGATCAGATAATGGAACAGAATTTCGCAATGCTGTTCTTAATGACTTCTGTACTGATAAGGGCATCTCCCGTCAGTATTCAGCTCCAAGGACTCCACAACAAAATGGTGTCGTAGAAAGGAAGAACAGAACCTTGATTGAAGCAGCAAGGACTATGATTATTCAATCAAGACTTCCAATCTATTTCTGGGCTGAAGCTGTAAGCAGTGCTTGCTACACTCAAAATCGTACCCTGATTAACAAGGATTTAGATAAGACTCCTTATGAAGTAATGGCCAACAGAAAACTATCACTGAGTTACTTTCATGTGTTTGGTGCAAAATGCTTTGTGTTAAAAGAAGAGCATCTGGGAAAGTTTGATGCCAAAGCTGAAGAAGGCATATTTCTGGGTTATTCTTTGGAGTCTAAGGCCTACAGGGTTTATCTGATCAATGACGACAAACTGATTGAAAGCATCAATGTAAGATTTGATGATACCAAACTCCCAAGTCTCCAAAAAGAAAATGAATCTGATTCTCTGGAATTTGAGAATTTAGAAGACATCTATTTAGGAGAAGATCAACCTGAAGCTGATATAAGAGAACCTAATGCAAATGAAGAAAATGCTGATCCTGAACCATCTGGAGGAAGTATTGGCAACAATACAAATGATCATCATGGTCACAGTGGTCAAAGTGGAGGATCATCAAATAGAATTTACATCAGCTCAGGGGGAGTAAGTCAAAGTGGATCTACTAGTCATCACACTCAACACAACTATGATTTTGGTGAATCATCAAGATTGAATCTGCCAAGACAAATAGTATGGAGTAGAGACCATCCTGTTGAACAAATCATTGGTGATCCAGACACAGGAGTGCAGACTAGAAGAGCAACTCAGAATGAATGCAACTTTGCTGGATTCTTGTCTCAGACAGAACCAAAGAAAGTTGAAGAGGCTCTAAATGATCCAGATTGGGTATCTGCAATGCAGGAAGAACTCAATCAATTTGAAAGGCAGAAAGTTTGGAAGCTAGTGCCAAGACCTAAAGGAAAATCTATAGTTGGCACTAGATGGGTTTTTAGAAACAAACTGGATGAAGATGGTATTGTTACGAGGAATAAGGCAAGACTGGTTGCAAAGGGTTATTCGCAAGAAGAATGAATTAATTATGATGAAACTTATGCTCCAGTTGCTAGGCTTGAAGCAATCAGGATGTTCTTAGCATTTGCTGCACACTCCAACTTCAAAGTATATCAGATGGATGTGAAAAGTGCTTTCCTGAATGGTGATCTAGAAGAGGAAGTCTATGTTGAACAACCCCCTGGGTTTGAAGACAAAGAATTTGAAGACTTCGTATACTTTCTCTTCAAAGCACTTTATGGCCTGAAGCAAGCCCCTCGAACCTGGTATGACACTCTTTCCAAGTTCTTACTTGAAAATGGTTTCACCAGAGGTATCATCGATAAAACTCTTTTCCATAAAAAGCATAAGGATGATATAATTCTTGTACAAGTATATGTCGACGACATTATATTTGGTTCTACTAATGATCTTTTATGCGAGAGATTTGCTAAGCTGATGCAGAGCAGGTATGAGATGAGCATGATGGGAGAATTGTCCTTCTTCCTAGGACTTCAAGTCATTCAGAAGCCTGACGGTATTTTTATCTGCCAATCTAAATACATCAAGGATCTTCTGAAGAAATATGGAATGGAAGAAGCATCTACTGCCAAAACCCCTATGCCAACTGCTGTCAAACTTGATCAGGACAAATCTGGTAAGTCAGTTGACATCATGAAGTATCGAGGTATGATTGGCTCTCTCTTGTACTTAACTGCTAGTAGACCAGATATCATGTTCGCAACTTGTTTATGTGCTAGATTCCAGGCTGATCCTAAAGAGTCTCATCTTATAGCTGTTAAGCGTATTTTTAGGTATCTTAAGGGAACCCCCAATCTAGGGATTTGGTACCCTAAAGATACAGGGTTTGATCTAATTGGCTATACAGATTCTGACTTTGCAGGATGTAAGATTGATAGGAAAAGTACTTCAGGAAGCTGTCAGTTTCTTGGACGAAGGTTGGTGTCATGGTATAGCAAGAAGCAACACTCCGTGTCTACGTCTACAGCTGAAGCTGAATACATAGCTGCTGGGAGTTGTTGTGCTCAAATCTTGTGGATGAGGAATCAACTACAAGATTATGGACTTATGTTGGATAAAATTCCGATTCTGTGTGATAACACGAGGGCCATTTCCATTGCCAACAATCCTGTTCAACACACCAGGACAAAGCACATTGATATCAGGTATCATTTCGTTCGCGAGCATGTCATGAATGGAACAGTAGAGTTACACTTCGTACCTACTGATCAACAAATTGCAGACATCTTCACTAAACCACTAGACGAATCCACTTTCTCTAGACTGGTTGGTGAACTTGGGATGTTAAATATGTCTAATTAATTAGACAAGAAATAACTGCAATTTGTTCGTAAGTTCACAAGTTTTAAGATGTACATATTTTGAGGACTTGTGAATTTACAAAGAGCATCCAGTATTTTACATATTAATCTGATAATTAGTTTTAATTATTTGCCATGATTTATATAATTTGCATGACTTTATGTGATTATGTGATTAATTGCTAAGTGGTAGATATTTACAATTAATTCTCTTGAATTAGTTAAATGCTTGTATTCAATTAATGAATATTAGTGTTTCTTTGATTCATATTTTAATTATATTTGATTAATGGATTTGAAGCAATTCAATTTTTTTTAAGTTATCCATTAATTAAATCTTAATTAAAATAAATGCAGCATAATTTATTAAATATTTGTTGACTAAATCTTAATTTAGTTAAATTTATTTATTCAATTATGATATCTTTGCTGTCAAACGAATTTTGATTTAATTCGAATTTATTTGACAAGTTCATTCTATGTACATGCTTATAACTAAGCGCAACATTTGACTAAAGTCAAATGTTGCGCCCAGATTATAACAGATGTATATATTTGTTCTTTTTTACTTAGAATATATCTCTAAGTTTCCCTTCACTATAGGTAACCAAACATTTGACTAAAGTCAAATGTTGCGCCAACGGTTCTCATATGGCTGACCCCTGTTAGCTGTATGTACTTAGATTTTCTCTAAGTAAAGCATTGTTGCGCCTCTCATACACTGTGTACGTATGAGGGGCAAAACGGTCTTTTCAATCCTTGCGCCAAATGCTTTCTTCTGTGTATACTATAGAGGGCGACTTGGTAATTAACCAAGTTGCGCCTCTTTCACCCTTGTATTTCACAGTAGAATGACTTGGGCGTTTTTTTTCTCTCCCTTGCCTTATTATATATCAGTTTTATTTAGAATAAAACTCATCTCTTTTAACTGATATACACGCATATACATACACTCAAAAACCTCTCCACTGCCATATTCAAAACCACGAATTCGTCTTTTTAAATCGAACAAAACCCAGTCGAAAACTTGTGTGATCTGTGACCGGTTTTAGAACCACTGAGACGAGGGCTTTCTTTTGATACCAGAATATATATTAACGATCCGTCGTTATTTTTCGTGAGGGCTTTTCGAGACCTTTGGACTTTTAGGCTAGTTTGTACGTGATTTTTGTGTCGAAAATTTGCGAAACCGATACCATAATTCTTAGAATTTTGAGTGGAATAACATACTTGAATTTTATCGAATTCTAAAATTCTTGGAATTAGGGTTTTACGGAGCGTTATTAATTAATTATCTTCGTGACATAAGTTGAAATTTGTTCGTTATTTTTCGTGAAACGAAATTTATAATCATTTTTAATTCTAATTAAAAATGGCTGCAAATTTTGAGATTCTGAAAACAAATTTCACAATTGTTGAAAATAATAATTTAATTACGCAAGCGAATTATCGACGCTGGGTTCGATATATGTCTGAATTTTCATTTGCTAGATTTGCTATGACAGAGTCAGTTTATCTTAACAAATCTCTACTTCGAGATTTTCTGTCTTCTGTTTCTGTTGTAAATGAAGGACAGGTATTTGGACTCAAGTGTGTCATTCAGGGACGAACACTGATGATAACTGAACACACCCTGAACAATGCACTCCATCTGCCAACTGAAAATTTTGAAGATGTTCCAGACCGGGCTGAAAGAATAAACTTTTTCTTTGCTATTCACTGCCAGAGGGAGAATGGTGATCTTCCAGCAAAGATGTACGTGAAGCATTTACCTAGAGAATGGAATTTCTTCTTTAATTCCATCTCTCATGTATTTGCACCAAAAACTGGAGGGATCCATGGCATCACTACTTTCAATCAAGAAATTGGAATTGCAATAGCACAGAACACAAGAATAAATCTGGGACATCTGATCATGGGAGCTTTTCAGGATTCCTTAAGAAAGAACAGGAATGTACTTCTCTATCCTCGGTTCTTCCAGATAGTGCTGAACCAACTGCTGACTCCTGCTGAAAGAGCTGTCTATCCTAATATAGACAATGTTATATGCTCTTTCATGACTACAAGAGTGATCTCTATGCTGGAGAACCATCAGAACTACACCAATAATGAGGATGTGGTCCTTCCGGAGGCAATGCAAGAATTTCTAAACAACCAGAACTTGCCTCCACCACATGTTCAGAATGTTGCTGATCCTGTAGTTCCTGAAGAGGAGGTTCCTGAAGAACAGTCTGAGCAAGTCACTGAGCCACCTAGTCAGGCCAATGCTCCTGAGGCTCAAACTTCTCAAGTTGAAGAAGAGGTGATAGTGGAAGATGTAGAAACATCCTCAGACAACAATGCTCAATCTGAAGGAGAGGATTCTTTGCAGGATAATTCCACTGATTCTGAGGATGAAGTGGATAGCCCTGCTCAAACCACTGCAGCTGCACCTTCTAATGATGTGATGGTGGATGTTGATGAGCTTTTCTCCAACACTTACAATCCACTGCTACAGTCAGGTATCCATTCTGATTCTGACAACTTATCATTTAGTGCACCTGATTGGGTTCAGAATCTTTTGGATTCCAATCAGCTTTCACCACTTCTCACAAGTGCCAATGAATTTGAAATCCCCCAAGTTCATAACCAAGGCACCACTTCACAAACACTTGAAGCAGAAACTTCTCAACCCCTCAGCCAACCACTTCATATTTCTGAGAGAGAGGGAGAAAGTGCCTTAAGTGCACCACAAAAGGAGGTTGTTTCTGAAACTGCAGCTCTGTCTCCTAGTCAGGAAAGGAGAATAGAACCTGAGACAACTGCAGATATGTCTATTTCTTCACCACCTCAGCCACATGATATTACAATGCACAGTGAGGTTGCACACACAGTTGAAGAATTGACGGTTGCTAACACTTTGTCGTCCATGTCAGGGATAGACACTGTTGTTTCTGATCCTATTCAGGGTCAAGTGCCTTCACAGGCTTCTGGGAGAAACTTGGATGAATTGCCAAATTCTCCATCCTTGTCTACCCCCCTGGGAGGAACATTCCCAGATCGCTTAAGGGACTCTTCACCTCTCGAAGGTGAACGGCAATCTGTTTCTGAGCCCTTCATATCAGGAAGTGTGCCAGTTATAGAGGACTTGTCACAAAGTCATTCGCCGTCAAAGGCAGTTGTGGGAAACCAGTGTGCTTCGCCTATTCAAGGATCACATCCTTCGAGCCCTGTGTCTACCCACCCTGAGATTCCAACTCAGGATCCATCAAAGGACTCACTACCTTCGAGTAGTTGGCAACTTGTTTCTGATGACTCGGGCTCATCTGATGAGGAAACTGAGGACGAAGGCTCACGAACCTTCATTGCACCTTCTGTGACCTCTCTAGAAGAGGCTAAGAAGATTTCCCTTGCAGGTACATCCACAGAAGCTGGAACTTCTTTGAGTGAGAGGGAAACACTTACAGAACCTGTTATACAGAAACCCTCTGACCCACTGAGTGCTCTAGTCTTGAGTGAAATGAGAGAAACACCTGCAGAACGAACGAGTGAGAACCCATCAACCCAACCTACAATTGAATCTACTATTCCAACTGTATCTGTGACAGAATTTGAAGCTCTGAAGTTCAAAGTTCAACATCTTGAAGCTGAGAATCTTGTTCTACGGGAGGAGTTAGTGGAATCAAATCAACAATGGAACAAAGGTTGGTTGCTCTTGAAGCTAAATTGCTGGCATCTCAACCTTCCAGAGAGGATTACTCAACTGAGGGGGAGAGAGCAGCAGAAAAAGCAAGGGAAAAAGGGTGATCACAGGGGTGTCTGAAGAACTGATTGATTCTGCTCTTAAACATCAATTCAGTTACAGTCATGATGAATACATCCCTGAGTTTGTGGATGACAGAGTGATAAGGATGGTTGGTGCTGAGAATGAAGATCTTGAAGAAGGAGAAATCCCAGACAATGAAGTCTTTGCTGATGAACTTGCATATCACAATGACATCTTCCTCCTGAAGAGTTTGAAATTGCAAATCCACAAGATATTGCTGATGTTTCTAGGGATTATGCGAGCAAAGGAGAGCAAGGGAGAAGTTAGAAAATCAAGACGAATTCGAAGGGAAAGGAGACTTGCCAACTTACACAAAGATGGAGCTGAATGGGACATGCTAGATCTGTGTTTGATTTTCCAGAGGTCACTCAAGACAATGATGATGACGAAGTAAAAGATATCTTTGACTCCTTCAGGAACAACTACAAGGATTTACATGATTATCACGAGGTGTTAAATGATATCATTTCTACTGTGTCTGTTGCTGTTCTTCCCAGGAGAGGATGGATGGTAAACATATCATTTGAGCTACAGAGAGAAGGCCATGGACTCAAGCATGTGTCAAGTCAGTTTCTCAGAGATCTCTTTAACTGAGCTGTTTGTGGTAAGAAACAAGATCATCTCAACCGGCAGAAAGCATAATGAAATATTCAGAGATATGGTGGAAGAATGGATCACTGATATTGGAGTTGAAATTCATGACAAGCCTTCAGTTATCAAGTATTTCAAGGATGGTATGATTCAGAGTATTGGACTCACTGATGAAGCATTGTCAACATACAATCCTCGTATACTGAAATATCTGGAAGCTCAAGTCAGGGAGAAGTGCTCAAGGACTAGCAAGGGAAGACTAACTGCTGAACTGCTATATGCTATCGTCTGAACTTTGCTGCTCTGAGAGACTTAGACTATCAGCCATCAATCGTCAACCACCATATCCACTGCCTCCACTCAACCCTGAAGTTCCTGAAAATCCAAAAGCTCCTGTTGTCACTTACAATCCTACTTCTGTGATATTCAAAAGAAGAAAGACTCTGAAGCCACTGCTATACCACTTACAGAAATTGGAAAATTCTCTTCCAAAAGAATCATCGTGCAGTTGCTGCTGTTAAGTTGTCAGTTGTGAAAGAAGACAAGAGTGTGCTCAAAGATTTGATTGATCTTCTGGAGATAAGAAAAGCTGTAGAGACTGTCCACAACACTTCAAGGGTTCGTGCTCATCCATCAAGAATCATCATGAAAATTGAAGGAATGGAGATGAATGTCACCTTTAAGAAGTTGAAGAAAATGGTTCATGTCCAAACCTTAGAGAAGATGAAGAAGAATCTAGAGCAACCTCCACCTGAGAACACACTGGAGCAAGTGGCACTGAGTACCATCACTGCAAGGATTGAAGAAATTGAGAACAAGCTCACTCAGAAGAAAGAGAGGAAGCTGCAAGAGAAAGAGCAGAGCAAAAGCTGATTAATGCAAGAGCCAAGAAACCAAAAGAGATTAGTTCAGGCTAGAGGAACAATGGCTGCTTGTATTTACTTTTGATTTCTAAAATGTAAGATATAATCCAGACTGTACTTAGTATTATTTCCTGTTTAAATTAGTATGCTTTTTCATTGTGTCAGTTGAGTTATCCTCTTAAAGGATTTGCTTGTCGAACTCTAACAATCAAATAGGGGGAGATTGTAAAGCATAATGTAACGTAAATGTAATTACGATAACTCAACACAACAAAAGACAGGAAACAATACGTAAGTATAATACAGGAATCTACAGGTTGGAGATTCGATACGAACAGACAAAGACAATCAAGATATCTGAGACGAGCATCCGTCCACTGAAAGAAGTTCATTAACATGTTCAAGCCTCAGTGAAGAATAAAGTTCAATCAGTTTCTGCTATCAAGATTGCCTGAAGATCAAGTATCAAAGACCAGAAGATTCCAGTATATTTAATTTGATTATTTATAATCAAATTTATCGAAGCAACATCTAACCCGGAATGACTGATCAAGTATATTATCAAGCAAAGGATTCAAGAATTATTTCAGTTCGAGTCGTTCGTGAACCAGACCAGTGCACAGGACGTCAGGACGTACGAAAGAATTCAGTGGATTCGATCAACGAATTAATTGATCAAGTCAATCGAGCTGCTCCAGAATATTGCCAAAGAACTCATTATTATATATATATATATATATAATTTTGAAATTACCTGAATATAAATAATTCAAGTAATTAAATAAACAATTAATAATATCTATATATAATGGTGCTAATGGGAGTCCAAGAAAAAAAATGTCTAATTATAAACTATGCGGCTATTTCGACTGAAGCGCAAAACTTTGACCCGGTCAAAGTTTGCGCCTCTACACATTGTATGTCACTTGGATACTTTCTAAGTATGCAAACTTTTGTGTACACAGTGTGAAGGGTGAATTAAGCGCCAAGTTTGACTGTAAGTCAAAACTTGCGC